>NC_056743.1:1000494457-1000541209 GCF_019279795.1 Protopterus annectens | reverse complement strand
ACTTCCCTGCCAGGTGAGCCTCCAATGCATAGTCTGATGCATCTGTTAGGGTTTGGGCGGTAGGGGGTTGAGTGCATGGCAGTCCCTTGTTTTGGTGGCAGGCCTCTGCCCACCAAAGGAACTCAAACCCTAGGCAAGGTATGATAGGAATCATTGCTTCTAGGTCCTGAGAATGCTGACACCATAGGCTTTTTAGATACCATTGTAGTCTCCTCATATGCAGTCTTGCATATGGAATTAGTAGAATGCAGGAGGCCATGAACCCCCAAGGCTTGTAGTATTTGCCTTGCAGATAGCAGGGGTTTTGTGGCCATTAGTTTGAAGTAAGTTGTCAAATGAATTTGTTTCTCTGGCATGAGGAAAGCCATCTGGGAAGCTGTGCAAGCTTGCTCACAGGAATATAATTTGTTGACAGGGTAACGGATGTGATTTCTTTTCGTTTATGGTGTACCCCAGACAAGTCAGCACCTTTTGTACAAATGACAGATGATTCAAAAGTATGTCCTGGCTTTCTGCCTGACAATCGTCCAGGTATGGGTATATTTGAATATTTCTTTGCCTGCAAAATGCAATGACTGGAGCTAGGCACTTTGTGGATACCTGGGCGCAGTAGATAAGTCAAAGGGCAGTGCAGAGAACTGATAGCGCATGTAGCCTGCTTTTAAGCGTAGCTATCTTCTGCAAGATTCCCTGATTGGGATGTGCAGGTAGGCTTTCCTTTAAATCCAGTGTTGCCAACCAGGCATATTTGCCTAGCATAAGAAGTAAGTGGTGAATAGTTACCATCGTCAATTTTGGAACAACCAAAAAGGTGTTAAAGATACAAAGGTCCACTATAGGACGCCATGAGTCGTCTTTTCTGGGTACCAGGAAAAGTCTTGAGTAGAAATCTTGTCCCTTTTCCTCTTCTGGTACAGTTTGAATGGCCTTTATGCTTAAGAGACAGTACTTGCTTTTGAGCCTCTGTCCACTGATTTGTGGGTAGATCTTGCCACCGTTTGGGGTTGGTAATGTGTGGAAGTGAAATCTGTATCCTTGGAAAACTGTATTTAAAACCCATTTGTCCTGGGTAATGAGTTCCCAGTTTTTTGCCTGCAGAGAAAGCTTTCCCCCTAAAGGAGCAGTCAGTTGAGAAGGGCTTGGAAGTTTTAAAGTTAAGTCATTGAGACAGTTTACAACAGGGGGGAGTCTTACTACTCCCGGATTTGAAAGTGGGAGCCCCCCACTGCTTAGTCCTGTGCTTACCCTGCGATTGAAGCCTGGGTGTTCTGCTGGTTCTGGGTTTGTACTGAAAAGGCCTGGAAAAGGCAGGAAAAGACCAATTCTTATAGGGTCAATGCCTACTAAATCTTGGAGGCTGTACTTGCAGGAAATCTTTAACAGTTTGTATAGATTTAGCATTTTCCTCCATATTTTTAAGACCTTCTTCTGCTTTGTTGCCAAACAGGGGGTCTTGATTTAAGGGAGCATCCAGCAATTTAGCTTTGACATGATCTGGCAAAGATTGCTCCTTAAGCCAAGCATGCCTTCTAAGTACAGGACCCAGTGACAGCAGCCCTGCAAGATGCCTTTAGTGAATCAAAACCACAATGCAAAGTATGCTTTCCAACCTGTTCAGCCGAATGCATTAAATCCTTATTTTCAGCACAGTCAGGAATCAACATCATTTTCTGTTTAAGCAATCCAATAACATGCTGCTGATACCTTAGCATATGAAACTGGCAGTTTAAGGCCCTAAGTTGCATAAGTGTATACTTTCTTACCCCATCTATCCAGCAGCCTGGAGTCGGGGGGCAGGATTTTTGGCAGTAGTAGCCTTAATGCCCTTGGGTCCCCTGTGAAATGGTCTCAGGATCTGCAGCAGGATTTTTAAAAAGGAACTTGTGAGAGTCGGGAACCCTGTAATATCGATCAGGTTTTCTGGGAGCAGGGGGCGGAGAGTCAGGGGGCAAGTTAGATTCCGAAAAGGCATCATTAACAGTGTCTAGTACAGGAGGGATAGCTAAAGGATTGTGTTGAGGCAAGATTAAGAAATCCCTAAGCCTCTTTTTAGAATCAGAGTAATCATGGCTTTCCCAGCGAAAGTGCTCCCTAAGAGATTCCGAATGGGTCTCAGTAGGGGCCTGCGAATCTGAAGTAGCGGGTATCAGGGGCTGCGAAAGTGCCTCACTGAGTACCAGCGAACTGGCGACTGGCTTAGGAGAAGCATCGTCAGCAGCTTTGGACCTAGGTGACCAGTCTCTGTCTTTATCTTTGCGTTTTCTCAGAATGTCGGCAGTTGGATGGCTTACCGAAGACGTATCTGGATAATTGAACAGAGTACCAAAATATTTAGAAGCGTTAATATACCAATGACGAATAGTTTGTTGCTTAAATAAGACACAAAACGGGGGTACGTCATGGTCAGGGCCTAGCAAGGAATAAAATACGAATGAAAATCTTTGTAAGGTTATTTGCTTTCCACAAGAAATACAATTATTGACTTTTAATGACTTCGGTTTAGAGCAAGAAAAAGTTTCCCCAACGGGGTACTTAGCTTTAGTTGAAGACTTCAGTTCTGAAACTCGAAAACGAAAATTTCAGGAGTCGGCCGACCGGCACTTGCGAACTGCTTCTGCTTCGGGCACCACATGGCAAGAAAGACTGATGTAATGGCGTCGGCTGCATGCTTTATACCCCCTGACTACCTGACGTCACGGAAGATGAGACAGCAACCGACGCAGGACCCAAGACTTTGATAATCAGGCCAACTGAGGGCTACTGCAGATAACCCATATGTGATGACTGCAACAGTGAAACACGAAAAACATCTGGAGAAGCCAAACTGTGAGCTTGAGGTTTTGAAGGTTTGGGTGACCTGATCCCTCTGGACGGGATATGAGATCAGGATCCAGAGTCCATGGTTGCTGAATCAGATAAGGATTGCTTTCTTTAGAAATTGAGGAATTAAAGGGATTGGGTGAAAGGCGTACTAAGAGTCCGGAGGGCCAACTGTGCAGGAGAGTATCCCCTGGGGACTCTCCCAGAGAGGGGAACCAGGGAGAAGTAGCTGCTGCACTTGTGTACAGGGGAGAGGCAAATAGGCTGCAGTAAGGCTGGCCCCAGAGACGAAAAATCTTCTTTGTTACTTTGGGATTCAGAGACCACCCATGAGGCAGAAGAATGCATCTGCTCAGTTTGTCTCCTATCACATTGGAACTCCGCAGAATACGAGTTGCTATCAGAAAGCAAGTGGAAGAGCTTGCCCACTGCCAAACTCAGAGCTTCTCGACAGACAGGTTAAGACTTGGTTCTTCCCTGCTTGTTGATGTACCAAAACTACAGACATAATGTCTGTCTGAAACAAAATCGTTCCAAGGGGAGAGCCGTTTGAAAGGCCTGCAATGCTAAAAGCACTGCTCTCAGCTCTAGAATATTGATATGCAAGCTGGCCTCCATGGGAGACCATGTGCCTTGAACAGTCTTGCCCAGATAATGTCTTCCAACCCCATTTAGGAGGAGACCATGGTCACTATGGCTTGGGGTTGACATGGGACAAAAGGGCAGCCCAAGAGAATTTCTTCTGAATGAATCCACCAAGCTAGGTCTTTCTTGCAACTGTTGGTAATCAAAACCCGATCTGATATGGGTATATACATTATAGACCACTGAGATGCTAGAATCTACTGCACAATTTTCATGTGAAACCTCGCTAGGGGAACTATCAATATGGTCACCACCATCAAAACTAAGGCTTGTAAGACTACTCATGTGGCTACTTTCTTCTCTGACAATGTCTGTCACTTGGATCTTCATCTTTTGCAATCTTAGATAGGGTGGAGAGACTATGTAAGTTCTGGTATTTAGAACTGATCCTATAAACTCTGAAGTCAGAATCTGAGTCAAATTTGATTTCTTGTAATTTACGGTATCCCCAGGTTGGTACAGGTCTGCAAGACATACTCTCTCTCTTGTTCTAGATGTCTAGTGGGTGCAGTAATGTAATGAGACAGTTGTCCAAATACGGAAACATCCGGAATCCTTGCAGTCTCAAGGGAGCCGCTACTACTGCCATGCATTTGGTGAACACCATGGGAGCTGTGGCGAGACCAAAGGGCAGAGCGCTGAACTGATAATGACTGGCTCCCAGACAAAAGGGGAGAAATCTCTGTCCGTTTTTATGTAACAATACTCATCCTGGAGATCTATCGAGCAGATCCAATCATCTTTCCCTAAAAACAGAACAGACTGAACAGTGACCATCCAGAATTTTGTCTGTCAAATAGACTTGTTCAAAACACTCTGAGACAAAATTAGTCTCCATTCCCCTGTCTTTTTTGGCACTAAAAGGTATCTTGAGTAAACTCTGAATTCTATCTTTTCTGGCGGGACCTCTTGGACGACTTCTTTCTGGCAGGTTTTGTATTTCTAATACTGCTGGTTCCCGCTGACAGGGTGAAACATCAGGGATTTTCTTGCAACTGTGGAGAAATAAAAGGAAGGGTATGGTGTAGTCTCTGGTTATAATCTTCTGCACCCAAACATATGAAGTTATCTGAAGCCAGGCATGTTGGTGCAGGGATAAACGCCAACAACTGCCTCCAGAGGAAAGCAAATGGGCCTCCTCTCAGAAGCTTTTTCTTAGGTTTTACCAGGAAAAGTGTCCCCGGAACCCTGATTTTGCAGGCCACCTTTACAGCGTGGACAGCATCTTCCATTAAGGCTCCCCCCTCTACCCCTGGGGAGGAACCACTGCCATGTGTCTTGGAAAGGCCCTTGGAACTTTTTGAACTATATTTTCCTGCTCCTCTGGTTCCTCAAAAAGGACCGTTGAGGAGCAGAAAAACGTATGCCCACTGCAGAAAGGGTCTTTCCATCCTTTTCACACCTGAACAACGTTTCTGGAACTTTAGGGCCAAAAAGGATAATCCAAAGGGGGCATTGAGTATGAAGAACTGAATGACTCTGCAAATTCACGCAAGCGCATCCGGGTGTGTCTTCTTATGGCTATGCCCAATCCTGCTGCTCTAGTTGTTCCTTTGGCTACACATGTAACGAACCTCATGGACGAATTCAAAAATGGGAGTCTACGGTGGCGAACTGAGAAGTAACCTTATCTTGGACTTCTTCAGATATGGCTCCTGCCAGGGTATTTGATAACTCCTTAATCAGATCTCTTTGGAGTCTGGTGAAGTGTGTCAAAGTTCAGAGAGTGTAATGCAAAAGTCGATGAAGCATAAACCTGCTTTCCAAACCTATCCATCGCCCAAGACTCTACTGAAAGGATGGATAGTGGAACTTTCCTCTGACAGTTCCTTTTTTGTGAACGCCTTTACCACCATTGCCTCTACTGCCAATCCCTTTGCCCAAAACTGAGGATCCTCGGGTGCAGTAAGAATTTTGCCTGGTGTCTTGGGGATGGGTTCAATGGCATCAGGAGCCTTCCATGCCAGTTGCAAGATCAACTTGAGTTTGTCAGCGGGCAGAATAACCCAAGAGGTAGATGGTCGAACTCCTAAGGCCTACAGGAACACTGATTCTGCCAAAGAGGGCTTTTGGGACATCCAGCCACCCCTCTGTTTAAAGATCAAGGATGTCTCCAAAGATGACGTCTTCTGGAGGTGACCATCGGGAATCCTCCCCTTCATCTTAATCAGTGTCCTCTGTGATGGACTCTTCTGGGGAATCTGTTTCCTCTTACACTTCCTCTTCTGAGGAACATCCTCAGTGGGACGATCTGGGGAAGTGTCAGAAGAGGACAAAACCTGTATAGGCGACTCCTGCAGTTTCAGTGCTAGCTGTCCAGGTGTTGGAATTGGTTGAGGCGCTGGACGAGGGGAAGGGCTAGGAAACTGCAACAACTGGGGTGGAGCCAATTGAATGCTCGCAGTGAACAGAGCCCTCTCCATGGCCTGGAAAGCTGGTTCCCCCAAAGAGGAAAGGGAGCCCAGAACTGAGAAAGACTGCCTTGGAATCATGGTCCTCCCCCGCTCCGAAGAAACCACTCCCGAAGCTGAAGCCGGGGTCGAGATATTGCATTTTGAAGCCCCAAGGTGCAAGGATGGCTCAAAAAAAAAAAAAAAACTTGAGTCAAGTCCTGCACCTCAGAACCAACAGTGTAACCAATACCCCGAGAGGTCTCTGGCTCCAAAAGGTCCGAAGGGCTCAGGGTAGGAATCAGTACCAGAGATAAACACCTAGCTGGGACTGAAAAAGCCAGCACTGGGAAAGTTGGAGCTGGGATCTCAAAGACCTCAAAGGTTGGAGGAGGAAGATTAGTTAGAGTCGAAGAAGGAAGGGTTCCAGCACCAGAAGGAGCTGGAACAGAGGACATAGCTGAAAATCCCCTTGCTGCAAGGAGCTGACCTACCAATCTCAACACGTCCGATTCAGTCAGGCTCTTGGTGGAACAAAGACTGGGTAGAAGGGGATCTTGGTCATTTCAAAAAATGGCTAGGTAACTGACCTGCAAAAAAGTGTGACTGGATGGGGAGTATCTGGTCCTAGGATGATCTGAAAATGAAAATTCAGCACTTTCAACTGGCGGTGAAGACATCAGCACCAGAGAAACAGAAGGCACAGAGATTAATCAGTTCTGCGGTCTGGCCTTAGGTCTGTGCTGACAATTTTGGCACCGGTGAGGAAGAAACTGTCAGTGCCGAAGAGGTAGTTACCTAAGGATCTTGTAAGGACTGTACGGGTTCCGCAGAACCAGTGGGAATTGACTGTTTAAATCTCTTAGTTGTCACGGCTGAGGGAAAACCTGGCACTGACAGACTACTTTTCTTGGACTTGTCAACCTTTGAAGATGAAGACGAGGAGGAATGGGACAAAACAAGAAGTTATGTACTCACCATAACATTCGATGTATGTAGTCCATCTCACCTCACATTCTTACCCGTGGGTTCGGAGCCGAATATCGGCTCCAACTCGGCCGATTTTACTAGCTCAACTCTTTCATTGGCTGGGCTAAGCAGGTATCCCATGGTGCACTGCTGCATATCCCCAGATCTAGTTTGCTGCGAAACTCATTTGTACTCCATGCACACATCACATCCAGGTAAAGAATAAGCTAAGCAAGGGAACTCTGCAGATGATAACCTAACCTCCAAATCCTCCAGGAAGGGGGAAGGTGGAAGGGTAAGTAAGAATGTGAGGCGAGATGTACTACATACATCGAACGTTATGGTGAGTACATAACTTCGTGATGTTATGTAGTCCTATCTCGCCTACATTCTTACCCGTGGGACAGTGTCCCTAGCACCTACATCCTGGGTGGCTCATAGGAAAATACTCCTGAGAACTGTAGAGCCAAAGGAAGACCTGCCCCTGGAGACCACGTCCAATTTGTAATGAGAAACAAATGTGTGAGGAGAAGCCCAAGTAGCTGCAGCACATATATCATCCATTCACAATCTGGCTTGATAGGCTGTGGATATGGAAACAGCCCGAGTAGAGTGAGCCTTGACCGGAAATGGTAGATCTTCACCTCCTGCTTGATAGATGAAAATGATACAACTAGATATCCATCTAGACAGGGTGACCTTGGAGACCGGGGACCCCATTCGGTTTTCCGAAAAGGAAACAAAAAGTTGGTCAGACTTCCAGATATCTTTTGTTCAGTGCAGATAGAAGCGTAATTGTCAGTGTACATCCAACTGTTGAAATCTAAATTCTGCCTTGTTAGAAAAGTGGGGAAAGAATTAGGCAACTCAATGGATTGATTTAGATTAGACACGGAAGCCATTTTAGGAAGGAACGAAGGGTTTGGTCTAACAGAGACCCAGTCTTTATGGAAAATTATATATGGAGGTTTGATAGAGAGGGCTTGAATTTCTGAAACTCGCCTTGCTGAAGTGATTGCTGTTAAGAAGGCTGTTTTCCAGGTCAAGAATTTCAATTCGCAGGTAGCTGCAGGCTCAAAAGGTGATAAAGTAAGGGCTTGTAGAACAAAACTGAGATCCCAGGGCATGATTGGTTCGGACACTGGGGGACGGAGCAACAGAGTACCCTTCAGGAACGCCTTGCATAGTCTATGCGCCATGAGACTAGGCTCATTCACTACATGAAAATTAGAGATCGCTGCCAGCTGAACTTTGATGGCGGCTGATGCGGAACCCTGATGGAAAAGCATAGACAAAAACTTCAGGACTGAAGCGATTGGAGCTGTGTAAGGATCAATGTCTCTGGTATGTGCCCAGATAGAAAACCTTTTCCATTTACTAGAATAAATCTTTCTAGTGGATGGTTTATGAGAGGACGATAATATATGAACCACTTCTGGTGAGAAATTATGAAGTCTGGAGAAATTATGAAGTCTGACTAACGATGGAAGTGGAGTAGCCAGGCTGTCAACCGAAGGGTCATCAGGGAGGGGTGGAACTGTCCCAACATATGTGTCAGTAAATCTGGTTGAGGGTCCAGAGTCCAAGGAGTGTCCACAACGAATTGCTGAAGAAAGGGAAACCAAACTTGGCGAGGCCAGTGTGGAGCAATCAGAATGATTCTGCTTCCCAAGAATTGCGCTTTCTAAATCACCTTTGACAGCAAGGGAAACTGAGGAAAAGCATGAAGCAGACCGGAGGGCCAATCGTGAACCAGGGCGTCCCTGGGGTGACTCCCCCCTGTGGGGGGATCAGCGTGAAGTAGTTGCTGCATTTCGCATTGAGGGGGCTGGCAAAAAGGTCGCAGCAAGGCTGACCCCATCTGCTGAAGATTCGCTCTGCAACCAGGTGATTCAGGGATCACTCTTAAGGCATCAGAATAGCTCTGCTTAGCCTGTCTGCAATCACGTTGGACTTCCCCGGAATGTGCATTGCCACCAGAAACCATTGGGAAGTTACTGCCCAATGCCACACTCGCATGGCCTCTCTGCACAGAGGGCAAGACCTGGTTCCCCCTTGCTTGTTTAGATACCACACTACTGACATGTTGTCTGAGTGTATCGCAATCGTCCCTAGAGGAAGAACACTCTGAAGTGCCTGCAACGCAAGTAGCACTGCTCTCATCTCTAGGATGTTTATATGCAGATGTATCTCGTGTTCTTGCCACGTGCCTTGGACTGTCCTGCCAAGATAATGCCCCCCCCCCATCTGGGAGGCGTCCGTGGTCACCGTGGCAACCGGGATGGGTGTAACGAAGGGCCTTCCCCCGTCCAAATTGTTGGTGCACAGCCACCAACCGAGGTCCTGCTTGCATCTGTCCGTGAGCAAGACTGGATGAGACAGTGGAAGTCTTTGGAGAGACCACTGAACAAAGAGGAGCCATTGGAGAATTCTCATGTGCAATCTCGCTAGAGGGACCAACGTGATTGTTGCTGCTATGGTCACTAGGAGCTGGAGAACCCATCTTGCCTTCACTTGTCTCAGGGGCATCAGCATGTGTATCTGTTGTTGTAAGACTCCGATCCTTTCCTGCGGTAAAAATGCTCGCATTCGAATGGTGTCTAATTCTGCTCCTATAAAGGTGACACAATGCGAGGGCAATAAAGCAGATTTTTCCCAATTTATTGTTATACCCAACAGGTGACAGAGTGATGGTAGCATCCCTGGTTTGAACTAGTTAATGCCTGGTGTAGGCGGTAAGGAGCCAGTCGTCCAGATATGGAAACACTTGGAATCCTTGACGTCTCAAGTGAGCCATCACCACCGCCATACACTTGGTGAACACCCTGGGGGCTGTGGTGAGACCAAAGGGCAGGGCTCGAAACTGGAAATGACTGGCTCCCAGCCGGAAGCGTAGGTGACTCCTGGATGTCCTGTCCATTTTCACATGGTAGTAAGCACCCTTGAGGTCGATGGAGCACATCCACACCTCCTCTCCCAACAATGGCAGAATCGACTGTAGTGTGACCATACGAACTTGGACTTGTGTACGTAGTTGTTCAGTTGGCTGAGATCTAGTATGGGTCTCAGGTCCCCTGTTCTTTTCGGCACCAAAAAGAATCTTGAGTAAGTCCCTAATCCGATTTGGTCTGAGGGGACATGCTGGATGGCTCCTTTTTCTAGTAGCTTTGAGACCTCTGAGGCTGCTTGATCCCTTTGACTGGGTGGAACGTCTGGGATTTTTCTGATTGGCGGGGGGTCTGATGCAAGTGGAATGAGATAACCTCCGGAAATTATCCGTAATACCCATCGGTCCTGGGTAATGCTTTCCCAGGCTTCTGGATATAAAGAAATTCGACCCCCGACTGGCTCCGGATAAGCGCAGCCGGGCACACCCACAGGAACGAAAGTATGGAGAGCCACGAAAGGAATCGAGGTCTCCCGAATTGCGGGGGCCCCCTCTGCCTCTGGGGCGACGTCTCCCTGAATACCCCCCCCTGCCTCTGGAGGGGGGTTCACCTTGTGCGGCAGGAAAAAACCTCTCACTTCCAGATCAACAGTACCTTTCGATAAATAAAGCAAATAGATAAATAGACCATCTGTGACTGTCAACATCTACATTATCGCGTTTATATTACGTGATCGAACAGTGAAATATTCGAATACGTGATAATCGACCCCAAAATATCGAAACATAATGTTGAACGGCAAAAAAAAAAAACAAAACACCCAAACAAACCATTAAAACGCTCTAAGCAGGGGGCAAGCCCCCCTGCACCCCTCGCTACTTAAATATACCAACTCCGAGATTGCACTATAGTGCGGACAATGGAAAACTTCCATGTCCGCACTGCACGGAGATCTCCACTGAACCCTTCGACATTCTGACGGTTCGATATTTAGGGGTCGATTATTATGTGTTCGAACATTTCACTGTTCGATCACATAATATAAACCCACATTATCTATTCGCTACTATCCAGTGATTTTTAAGCTACTTTGATTTAATGTGAAGAGTATCTGCAGAGTGAGTGTAACTGTCACACTGCAATGATCTTACTGTATAAGATATCTGTATACACCTCTCATTATCCAGTAGTAAGTTAATTTTATGATTGTCAGCATTCTTTGGCTGTGTATCTTTCCTGTTGATGTCATTGTTTTAATGTAGGTATTGCAGCAATTAGTGTTGCTGCCTCACAACACTGTTTTTTCAGTTTGGTTCTTGGCAGCACTGCTTTCTGCAGAGTCTGTACGTCCTTCCTGTAGCTGCGTAAGTTTTACCATATGTAAGATGAGCTGTAGGAAAAATGGAAATCCTCCAAATTACTCATTATGTACATGTGGTGATCTGTGATCTGTGCTAGTGTATGTGTGTATGTGTCCTGTCTAAAATTAGTTGCTTTACCTTGTCTCACCGGGATAGATTGTGGGGTGTGGCAGCCCCATGACCCTGAACTGGATTATTGGGTAATCAGAAAATGAATTCCTATAGTCTTTTAAATAACATGGCCATTAGTAATATTCTCTGTGTATAATATCTTCATATTCCACTGTAAGGTTCCGTCCAAGTGTGGTGATTAATAAAAAATGTTGCAACGACAAGAAATGATAACCTGATGGCAGGTGTAAAAATGGGTAACATCAAAATTCTTGGGAATTCATTTTATAACAGATTTAGGCAATGATGGAATTCTGTTCCATTAAAAATGAAGAAATCTGGTTCTCTTATCTTTAAAAATAATTTAGAGGGGTAGATGGATGATAGGGTATATGATCCTTCAGTAAAAAGTGACAAACTCTTAGAAGGCTTTTTAGGCTTTGAATTTGAAACATCAAATATTTCTTATATGTTGCTCTAAAATCCATTGATCTTTTGTTTTCTGATTCTTTATATAGTATCTCACATAGATGATTTTTATAGAATGTGCAACTCGTGGTGCGTTTCTGCCCTGGCCGCCAATGTAAATGGGTAGTGGTCAGATGGGCCTCCCAAGCAGAGATACATAGATAGAAGGACAGACAGGTATTCAGACAGACAGAGGGTAGATTTGGAGATGAGATGGTCATAACCACAGGCTCCACTTCTGATTTAAAAGAGAATTAAAAATCAGCCCCTCTTTCTTCCTTCTAGTACCTCACATTGTCCTAGTCTATAGTACAGCAGTGTTTCCTTTCCTGTGGTCTGTGATAGCTCCTTCATGTTGATTAGGAACACTGATAGGGCAGCCTTACCTAGACACATTTAGGTTAGTAATAAAAGTATAATGTGAATGAAGAAGCCCGTTTTCCACCCCAGCACCCCCCCCCCCCCAGAACAGTTCAGGAGACTGTAAGATCTTGGAGATTGGAAATAAGATTATGGCTATTGTGCTTTAGGTTAAAACTTTTTTTTTTATTTTTATGCCCTGGGATTCAATAATGCCTGCACTAAGTATACACCGTTCTGAATGAACAGACAGCACTCACATAACTCACACCTTCTTCCTCCTATTTTAGTTTTCCTACTGATACTCTTGCAGCTTTAAATATTCACAGGGATTCATAAAGGTTGCTACAAAGTACTGACTACATGTACACTTAGTGTAATCTTTCTGAGTGACTAGAAAGCACAAAAAATGTGATACGAATGTTCTTGAATACATATTGTGTACACTTAGTGTATGTAGGCTTTATTGAATCTGGCCCATGTTATTAGAACAAAGCTTTTTGAAAAACTACATTTCTGCTACTGACATTTATTATGATAGAGGCACTAGGAACTAACATCGGGCGGTACGATGCCAGAGCACTTCTATGGGCTGCGCTTCTAAAGGCTCCAGGGCCATTAGCCTAGTACACAGCTATGAATCACACCCCCCCCCCCGCTGGGTCTTGGGATAAGGCCTAGAAGGAAGGGAAAAACGGACCCCCTACAGCAGACAGGGTCTTTTTCCCTCTTGCTCGCACCTGGTGAGGGTGTCTTTCACTTTGGTCCCAAACAAAGAGGAACCATCAAAGGGGGAGTCAGTGAAGGAAGACTTGAAGGCCTCTGCAAAGTGACACAGGCGCAGCCAGGCTTGCCTTCTAAGGGCGACCCCTGAGCTTGCTGCCCTACTCGCTCCCTCGGCTGCATACGAAATGAGCCGCATGGATGAGTTAACAACAGAGTTGAGGGTAGAGACCTGAGCGTTAACCGTCTGAGCCACCGCCTCAGGAACATTACCCACAAGAGTATCTCCTAACTCTTTGAGATGTCGTCTCTGGAGCCGAGTGAAGTGAGACAGGTAATTCAGCTACTGTAAGGTAAAGGTTGCTGATGAGAGGGTACACTTCCAGTACCAATCCATGGTCCTAGACTCCTTGTTAGGAGGATGGACGGATGAAGAAGACTCTGCTACTTCCTTCTGAGTGACTGCTGCCACCACCATGGCATCTACAGGGACTCCTTTAGACAAACTCTTTGCCCTGGGGGGCGGAAAGAAACTTGTTGGGATGCCTGGGTATGGGCTCCACAGAATCAGGGTTTTCCCACACTCTTCAACAAATGAGATCAAGGAGTTTGTCGAAAGGTGGCGACACCCAGGAGGCGGAGGGCTGAGCACCAAATGCCTTAAGGAATACTGACTCCTCCTTGGAAGGGGCTTTGGATGACTAGTCACCTCTGTTTCAGTATCTCCAGGATATCGGAGAAGGAAACATCAATAGAGGATGACTTGGGGGACCCCTCCGATTCCTCGAGGTCAGTATCAGAGGTGAGGGACTCATCCTGGGAGTCTATGTGCTTCCTCTTGCAGGTTTTCTTTCTGGGTGGCTCCTCAGGCACGAACTCTGAGGGACCCTCACAAATCTGGGGACCACTCGTGGGGGTATCCCTAGGCCCTGGTGCTCTGCGTTTCATGGATGGGTGGTGATCAGAAGCTCTCACCGGAGTGGTGGGGGACAACAGAGTGACCGACCTGCCTGATGTAGCTGACGATCTGGCCAGCACGGTCCACATAGCCTCGAAGGCCGCCCCCCCGAATCCGAGGAGCGACCAGTCTCAGAGGCCATGACGGGGGTCGGAGTTCCCCGAGCCGATGCACCAAGAGGGAGGCTTGGGACCAAAATAAGCCCCGGGATGTCCCCCTCGGGCCCGACCGAAGAATCCAGAGTCTCGAACCCAGAGGACGAAGCCGACTGGGTCGGAGCCGGTGCGGGTACCGATGGAGCGAAATGGGGCATCGGAGCCGGCCTAGAAACATCACATGGCACGGACACTCCGGCTCCGAAGACAGAGATGCGCTCTGAGGTGGAATGATCGAAGACGGAGTCGGGACGGGCTCCGGAGCCAACTGGGCCGGAGCCGAAAACAATTTTGCCAAAACCGGTGACTGGAAGAGCCTCTGAACCACCCTATCAACATCCACATCTGAAAGGGTCCTGGAGGATTAGGGAGACAGGGATGGAGAATGAAATCTCCCTCTCAGGAGAAGCTGGTCTGAGACTGGGTGATCGGCTCCTGGGAGGTTCCAATAAAATTGGAGCCGATGCCGGTTCCATCAATACAGACACTTCCTGCGGCCCCGAGGACAGTGGAGCTGAGGAGGTTGATGCAGTTTTTGAGATTTTCTCTGGGGGCTCCGATGAAGCTGACGGAGCCGGAGATCTCTTTTTTGACTTTCCACTGGAAGATGAATCCATAGCCTCTTCAAAAGAGGATTTCAAGAGTCCCTTTAAAATTAGCTTATTCTTTCTCTCTCGGAGAACTCTAGGACTGAACGCATGACAAAAACTGCAGGATTCCTGCAGATGGATGGCTCCCAGGCAATAGACACAAATGGAATGCCCATCGGTAATGGACATTTTGTACCTACATTTAGAGCACTTTTTAAAACCCGAAGGTTTGTGCTCCTTGGGATCCTTAGACATCTTAACTACTACGCCAACAACGCAAAACCAAGTCTGAGAAGAACACACAGGCGTTCACTCTACAAAAAGCGGGAACAAAGCTAAACCGTAACCAACCCTAAAACAGTGACCAAACACGCACCAAAGAGCAAGTACAAACTCTCAACAAGGGATTGAAAAACCACAAGGAAAGGGAAAGCCCAAACCTCTAACTTAAACGGTCTAGACCGTACTCACACAAAAGGCAAAAAGAGAAGAACTAGGCCCTCTAACTGAAACGGGCCTAATCCAAGGAAACAGTCAGTGGGATACTACACAACAATCACGCAATCACAATTCTCGACAAACTTAGACAAATATGTTTTGATTCCTATCAAAAGCTTTCATAAGACAAGAAAAAAGAGGGTACTTAGCCACAGCCAAGCGAGACCACGTTCGAGCTACACGAGCGGCAAACGAGATCTGGGGATATGCAGCACTGCACCATGGGATACCTGCTTAGCCCAGCCAATGAAAGACTTCGAGCTAGTAAAATCGGTAGAGTCAGAGCCGATATTCGGCTCCGAACCCACGGGTCGGGTAAGAATGTAGGCGAAATAGGACTACATAACATCATCTGTTTTACGTTTTGAGTCAAGACCAGAGATGGCCTCTTTGAAGGCAGATTTTACCATTTCTTTCAAAATTAACTTTTTTTTTTTCAACCAGGGCCCAGTGACTGAAGCTGTGGCAGAAAGAGCAATCTTTCTGTAAGTGCACTGGGCCCAGGCAGTAAACAGTGTGTTCCCATCAGGACTGGGCAGTATTACAGCACATTTGAGGCATTTTTTAAAGCCAGAAGTGCCTTTGCTTTTATCAGCCATGATAGACTGCACAAACACACACACACCACTTGAGACAAAGGTGGACAGAGGAAGAAAAAAAAAAAAAAAAAAAGAGTTGTAAACGCACTTTTATTTTATTTATTTATTTTTTTTTATTACGATAAGAAAGAAATAAAGACAGGCTACCAACTACGGTAGCAGAGAATACCCAGAGGTACAGAGGAGAAAGACTACCAATGATGGTAGAGAAGGCTACCCTAAGATATAAAAAGGAAACTACCAACAATGTTAGTCGAAGGAAAACACTGAAGTTTTAAGGAAACATACTGAGTTATCAGAAAAATGGGTAGACTATGAGAGAAAACAACAGAGAAAGAAAATGTATTTAAATACAACTAAGCACAAAAATATAAGGATAAAATCACTTTGCTTGAAAGTTATTGGTGACAGGAAGTGGCAAATGAGATCTGAGGTAATTTGGAAAGGAGAATTCTGGGTAGGACTTAAGCTCGAGGGTTTATTGGTTCTCGCAGGCTGTAGTAACGGCAGAGTTGGTTCCGATATCAGAAGTGAACCCATTTGTCAAGGATTAAATGAAGACTGACATCAAATCATGAGTTTTGGGAGTGTAATAAGTTGACAGATTTTAAAACTTCTCTACAGAGTACTAGGTCAGAAATATTGAGTGAACAAATGGCCGTAACTCAGGAAATGATTCTTTTGAGCTAGGGCACAGGATGCAAATTCCCTAGACATAGTAAAGACTTAATTCTGGTGGCTGCCAAAAAGCAATTACTAGAAAATGGAAATCAAAGTCTAAACCCACTGAATTTGGAGGAGGACAGAATTACATTGAAATAAATGGAAATTGTGGAAATACATGCAGAATTATGTTGAGGAGGAGAACGGGGGTTTACTGAAAGGCAGGAATTGAGCAATTTAGGTAATGGTGGACTGAAGACAGTTATAAAAATGAAAGAAAACCTATCAAATCTGGTGGGCATGGTCTGTACTCATACAAGGCTGCTAAGGCCTGGAACTCCTTACCTTTATTTTATCCAAGCAGGTCAATACATTCCCTTCCATCTTTCAAAACCACTGTGAAAGACTTCCTATCTAAAATTTGTCTCTGTTTTTGATCAAAACCAGGATAAACTATATCCCTAAATGTGAGCAAGTACCTCTTCATTCCTTAGAACTCCTTACTCCCCATCCTTCACTTACTTCCTTACTTCTATCAAATTATTTTCCCTGATCTTTATAAATATACCATAAGCCTGCTTTTCCCTCACTTCATACCACAATTCCTGTTTGTAGTAGACTAACTTACCTTTAATTTCTCTACAAACTGTCGAAAATTTCTCTAAATATTAAAAGATGGTCATATAACTTGTAGCGATTCTTAACCAATGTTTTTATATTCTGTCTAATTTGTTATAATTATTTAAATATATATAAAAAAAAAAAAAACATAAGAAACTTGGCTTACTTTATTGCCACAACCGCTATATCTCTCCTTCCACCAGACTTGCTCTTGCTACTACATCCCTTATCCCTTCCCTCCTATATGGTGCCTCTACCCTTACTAGTCCACAATCTTCCCTCAAGTCAAAACTCTCCTCCTGCCACTATATTTCAAAATCTGTAACTGGCCATAGATCCTCTACCCTATTTCCTTATATCAACTGAACTGGCTTGAGCTACCCAATTATCTCACCTATAATCAAGTTATCTAAGCACACAAAATTATTTTTAGCCCCTCTCCTTGCCCCTCCCTTGACTCTACCTTCAAAATGCATCAACCTAACAGATGTCTAAGATCCAACTCCCAAAACCTAAAAGAACTGCACAAACCTGCCCATCCACTAGGTAAATATCTTCTACCCTTCTCTATAGCGCGCCACTGGAATTCTCTCCCACCTTCCATCCGTACCACTAACGGACTATCTGTCTTCAAAACTGTACTTCACTCATATCTAACTTCACAATGGGAATGCTCTTGTTCTCATCCTACATAGCTTACCCTCCTTCTCACTCTTCACAAGCTACTATACTTGTAAATAAACTCCTGTAGTTTCTATAACTCCTAGCAATAGCAGTATGAACTATCATAATGTACAAGAACTGTATTTGCTTATAATGAATTTATCTTGCATTGTACCAACTGCTCCTTCTAATGTCACTACACTGCAAGTTATTACTATGTACTTTTCCAATTTCTCCCATATTTTATTTTCTAATTTGCAATCTTGTAACTGCTATTATTGCATTTGTATTTAGTATTTTTGCATTATCTTGCAGCTTTTCTCCCCAGGACTCCATTGAAATTCTATCCAGTCTGACTTTCTTGGTAACCAAATGCCAAGAAATAAAATAAATAAAACATAGATGATGTATGTAAATGGAAAAAAATGCTACTTATGATTTATTTTCTTTTCTATTAATGTAAGTTTGCCTAAGTTTTAAATTATAACTCAATAAAAGATGTTTAAAAAGGAGACTGACCAACATACAGACCATTATATTCATAAAGTTGCAGAAGGTGCTGCAAGAACTAAGGATACACAAGAGAAGGAGATTTTGCCAATACGGGTGACTGCAAGTAGGGGTACAGAAAAAGTACAGTTTTGTACCTACCATAAATGTAGATGTCCGAACTGGATAGCATCTGCAGTCATAACAAATGGGTTGTCCTGTCGTCAGGCAGCCCTTCGGTCGGCCGGATTCCAAAGTCTGGGTCCGGCTTCGGCTGATGTCGCACTTCACCCGACGTCATCTCTGCTGGTCTTCGGGTATAAAGGCATCAGCCGACGCCATTTTCCTCAGTGTTTCTTGCCCCAGATGCCAATTGCCCTCTTGGAAAGCTAAATTTTGGATAAATGCCAATGTTTCCAAAATAGTAGAAGGCAAACACAAAAATAAACATGTATGTACATATATACAAACAAATACACCATAAGAGACTCCCCCCCCAGCTAGCTATTAGGAGGGTAAATACCCTAGGAGTACCGCAGAGGGAAAGGAGGGAGGTAATCCTGACTCCAGATCCTATCCAGTTCGGACATCTACATTTATGGTAGGTACAAAACTCTACTATGTCCTTCATGGATGCATCTGCAGTCATAACAAATGGGTAGAATACCATAGCCAAACTAGGGGAGGAGGAATAATAATTATGGTGTAGTCAGGATCCCTTGCAGTACAGCAGTGGCAAACCCTGCTCGGGATCTAGAATATAGAGGTAAATTATAATGCTTGGCAAATGTATGCACGGAGGTCCAAGTAGCCGCCTCAATAATGTCCTTGGTTGCCACTCCTCTTAAGAAAGCTGTGGTAGTGGCTGCAGCCCTTGTAGAATGAGGTCTTATGTTCAGTGGAATTGGTTTTCCATGGTAGGAGTAACAGAATCTTATGCAATTTCCTATCCATTTGGAGATTGTCTGTTTGGAAATTGCTTTTCCTTCCCTTCCTGTTGCATAGGCTACAAAGAGCTGGTCAGTTTTTCTGTTACCTTTGGTTCTGTCCAGGTAGTAGCGTAACTGTCTGTGTACATCCAAGGTATGCATTATTCTTTCACCTGTGTTTTGTGGATTGGGAAAGAAGGTAGGTAGGTGGATTGCCTGGTTTAAAGACACTCTGGATACCACCTTAGGCATAAATGTAGGATTAGTTCTCATGGACACCCTATCTTGATGGAAGATTAGGAAGGGTTGCACTGCCATTAAGGCCTGTAGTTCAAACCCTCCTTGCTGAAGTAATAGCCAGTAGGAAAGCAGTTTTCCATGACAGGTGTTGTAGATCTGCTGTTGCTGCTGGTTCAAATGGAGGGAGTGTCAACTTTTCTAGTACAAAGTTCAAGTCCCATGCTGGTAATGGTGGTTTCCTAGGAGGTTTTACATTCTTGATCCTTCTGAGAAACTGCCTGAGTAGAGGATGTGAAAAGACAGGAGGATCAAAGCTGTATTCTGCTGAAATAGCTGATGCATGTATCTTGATGGAGGAATAGGACAGGCCTGTAAGTAGAAGCTCTGCCAAGTACTCCAGAATGTTAGCAATGTCTATGTTCGACACATCTTTTCCTCTTTCAGTACTCCAAATGACGAACCTTTTCCATTTTCCTGCATAGTTCCTTCTTGTTGAAGGTCTGCGGGCTTCAAGGATAATGTCTTTAACCCTTTGTGAAAGGTCTGGGTTAGTTACTGCTATGTGATGTTCCAGGCAGTCAGTTGCAAGGTTTTTAGGTTTGGATGTATGATGTTGTAGTTATTCTGAGTTAACATCAGAGGCATCAGGGGTATTGACCACATTTTCTCCCAAGACATGCTCCTCAGCAATGGGTACCAGTGTTGTCTTGGCCAGTTCGGAGCTATCAGAATTATCCTTGGACGTTCCTCTTTGATTTTCAGTAGTACCTTGTGCATCAAGGGAAGAGGTGGGAATGCATATGCTGTCAGGCCTTTCCAGCTGAAGGATAGAGAGTCCACCTTCCATGCAAGTGGGTGGAATGTCCTTGTGCAGAATTTTTTGAGCTGGTGATTTTGTGGGGAAGCGAATAGATCTATTTGTGGCATTCCCCATTTCTTTGTGATGGCCTTGAAGATGTCCGGGTGTAGCATCCATTCGTGAGCATCCGAGGTGGTTCTGCTTAAAATGTCTGCTAGGGTGTTCTCTTTTCCCGGTACAAATATTGCCTGTAACTGGATGTTGTAGCTGAGAGCCAGATTCCATAGGTCCAAAGTCATTCTGCATAGGGGGTAAGAATGAGTGCCTCCCTGTTTGTTGATGTACCACATGACTGTGGTGTTGTCTGTCCTTATCATCAAATGGCCTTCTTTGAGGAATGGTCTGAATTTTAGGATTGCCAGTTTTACTGCCAGCATTTCTTTTTGGTTTATGTGCAGGTGCAGCTGGTCCTGAGTCCACAGTCCTTGTACGCATTTGTCCAGCATGTGTGCCCCCCATCCTAGGTCTGAGGCATCCGTTGTGATGGTTTGGTTTGCTCGGAAGTTGTGGAAGGATAAGCCTGGGTTTGACTGGCATGTCCGAGCCCACCATAGGAACTCCTGTTTTAAGCATGGGATTAGTGGTATTTCTGTTTCTAAGCTGTGCCTGTGTTGAGACCATAAATTCTTTAGGTACCACTGTAACTTTCTCATATGCAGTCTGGCATGTGGGACCAAGATTATGTATGATGCCATGAAGCCCAAGGCCTGCAGAACTTTTCTTGCTGTTAGTTTGTTCTGCTTTGTTAATGCCAAGAAGTAAAGCGGGAGTTCTTTTTGTTTTTCTGCAGTTAGGAACGCCATCTGTTTTACTGTGTCCAATTCCGCGCCCAAGAAATTTCTTGTCTGGGATGGTACCAGTCTTGACTTTTGAAAATTGACTGTGTATCCCAGGGCTTGTAGCAAGTAAATGACCCTTTGTAAATCTGTTGTCAGCTTGCTTTTGTTGTCCGCTTGTAACAGGCAGTCGTCCAGGTATGGATAAATTTGGATTCCCTGTACTCTGCAGTGAGCGATTACTGATGCCAGGCATTTTGTGAATACTCTGGGCGCAGTAGATAAGCCAAAGGGCAATGCTGAGAATTGATAATGCTCTGATCCTGCAAGAAATCTGAGGTATCTTCTGCAATTTGGTCGAATGGGGACGTGCAGGTATGCCTCCTTGAGATCTAGAGTTACCAGCCAACACTCCTTGCCCAGCATGGGAAGAAGTTGCTGTAGGGTCAGCATTTTGAATTTTGGGACAATGATGTATGTGTTTAAGATGGACAGGTCGAGAATAGGTCTCCAGGTTTTTTCTTTTCTTGGTACTAGGAAGAGTCTGGAATAGAATCCTTTGCCCTGTTCTGTTATTGGTACCCTTTCCACAGCTCTCATCTTTATTAATTCTGCTGTCTGATGCAGGGCTTCTATTTTTTGATTTGGGGGCAGGTTTGGCATTCCTCTTTTACTGGTAAAGTGTGGAAGTGGAACCGGTAGCCTTGGTCTATGGTTTGCAAAATCCACTTGTCTTTTGTAATATAGTGCCAATTTTTCGAGAATAAGGCTAACTTTCCGCCTAATGGTGCTGCTATTTGCTCCCTGGTAGGCGGAGTCAGAGCCAAGTCACTGTGATTGTCCTGTTGCAGTGGCAGTGGTTGCGCCTGTGCCTCGGTTATTGCCTTGCCACTGTCGTCCTCTGTAGGCACCTCCTCTGGATTGATTTCTGCCCCTAGAGCGTCTGTTCCTGCCCCTTTGGGATCTTGTGGAGTCAGGAAAGGACCAATTTTGGCAGGCCAGTTCCTGCTAAACCTTGGGGCTGAACCTGTAGGAAATCTTTAACTGTTTGCACAGATTTTGCCTTCTCTTCCATTTTCTTCATTACCTGCTGGGCAGGTTCCCCAAATAGGCTGGCCTTATCCATAGGAGCATCCAATAGCTTAGCTTTAACATGATCCGGCAAGACCTGTTCTTTCAACCATGCGTGCCTTCTTATCACTGTGCCAGTCATGGCTGATCTAAATGAAGCCTCCAGTGCATCATAGCCACATTTTAAAGAATGGTTACTAACCTGTTGGATGTTATTCACCATATCTAATACATATTTCTTATCTAAAGATTCATCAGAGGACAACTTTTTAATTAACTGATCAAGGATAAACTCTTGGTATTGGATCATGTGAAACTGACAATTTAAAGCTCTAGCAGAGAGAGTAGCAGAGGTGTAGACTTTTTTCCCCCATCTCTCTAAAGACCTGGATTCCCTTTCAGAGGGAATGGGGTTTTTTGCTGTGGTCGAGGCTACTGCCTTAGGCCCTTGGGATATAGTTTCGGGGTCTGCAAGAGGGGCCTTGTATAGGTGGTGATGAGTGTCTGGCACCCTGTAAAATCTATCTGGTTTGGCAGGGGCTGGAGGTAAGGAATCAGGAGCAGTGCAGACATCATTAAATGCATCGTCCACAACAGATAGGACAGGAGGTATAGCTAAGGGCCTATGTTGTGGTAAGTGCAGAAAAGTCCTAAGCCTTTTTCTAGAATCTGAGAAATCTTGTCCCTGCCATTGGAATTGTTCTCTCATGGCATGTAAGGTTTCCCCAAAGGAGAATTCCTCTGGTGGAGAGGCAGCTGGAATGGATTCTTCAGCATCTGAATCTTCATAATTGGAAAAAGGAGCCTCTGGCTGGTCTGTAATGTCTGAGTCATCCGCAGAATCATCAGAGGACACAGGCTCCGGGGGCTCTGCTCTAGGTCTCTTTTCTGGGGGCTGAGAGGCCCTGTCTGGGTGAGATTGGGATCCCCTAATTAAGGATATTAAATCTTCTGCCAGAGT
The DNA here is from genome assembly GCF_019279795.1 of Protopterus annectens. Classification (NCBI taxonomy): domain Eukaryota; kingdom Metazoa; phylum Chordata; order Ceratodontiformes; family Protopteridae; genus Protopterus; species Protopterus annectens. The sequence goes on along the minus strand of NC_056743.1, from coordinate 1,000,518,402 downwards.
AAGCATTTGAGAACTAGAAGTGGGCCTGAGTGAGGGTGGTTTAACAGGCACTGATTTAGCTGATTTGGCTGCTTTAGCCCTGGCAAAGGCCTTAATAGACATGGCTGCAGGAGGCCTAGCAGCACCACGTGCTGGGCTAGAGATATCCAAGGGGATGGTGTCTGATAGATCAGTAGGAACCACAGTTGTAGGCAAAATTTCTGAGGCTGATTCAGATAAGGTAGCAGGAGCCTCAGTAGTAGTCATAGATTCGGCTGAAGATTGACCAGTTTTCTCGGTTTCGGCCGAAACAGAGACACTCGCGGCTTGCTTAACCGTGGTTTCGGCCGAAACCTCAGACCGCGAGTGTCTGTCTTTTTCTTTGCGTTTTTTAACAATTTGGGTAGTCGGAGGATCCGACGGCATAATGTACGCAAAATCTGAGCCGAAAAACTGTTCAGCAAACTCCGACCGACGCCTAAGCGTTCGTCGGTTGAAGGAAGCACAGGCCGAACAGGCTGCTACGTCGTGGTCTGGGCCTAAGCAAGGCAAACAGTAAGAGTGGAAATCTTTATGAGGTATTTGTTTCCCACAAGTTAAACAGTTATTGACTTTTTCTGACATCGGCTGAGGCAAGAAAGAGTCCCCAACGGGGTACTTAGCTTTTTAGAAGTCTTCGTAGTATTCGGTAGTAGTAATCTCTGGATCTGACCGACCGGCACTTGCGAACAGCTTCTGCTTCGGGCGCCACGCTGCAAGAAAGACTGAGGAAAATGGCGTCGGCTGATGCCTTTATACCCGAAGACCAGCAGAGATGACGTCGGGTGAAGTGCGACATCAGCCGAAGCCGGACCCAGACTTTGGAATCCGGCCGACCGAAGGGCTGCCTGACGACAGGACAACCCATTTGTTATGACTGCAGATGCATCCATGAAGGACATCAGGCAAGATGTGGCTGGAGGAACTCAGAGTGTAAAACAACTAGTAAACAAAAAGGCACTAAGGTAACATAACAGGTAACCTCACAAAACCTTTATTAATCCACAATTTGACGAATGAAGAAATAAAAAAAACAGCAACTTGAACTAAGCGCTTTCACCCTCATGGGCATCTTCAGAGTCAGTTAACTTCAGTAAAAACAACCTTTAAATACAGCTATTAATTAGTGCTTGATTAAATCAATGATGAAAAAGCAGGAGGGTAGTTAAATTAAACAATTATCCCCTAAAGTTCCTGTTCACCAAATCTTAAAGTCCTGCTCAACAATACCTTGTTTGCTAGAATCTCAAGTAATAGCTACCCAGAATAAATAAATAAACCAAAATAAAACATCATAAAAAGCAGTGTGTGCAGTAATAAACATTCCATATAAAACAAAAAACATATCTGTTAAAATATTTAAATTTACATAGTTTTATATTATATACAAGCTGCCTTGTATCTTAAAATACATGCTAGGGATAGTTCATCATTGATACCAGGAGCATTGCTGGCATCAAGTCTCAGTTGCCAAAGACATTCCCTTATTTCCAACATGGTTTTAAAGTCCCCCCAAAATCCTTTGTATATAGCCTGTCAATAACAAAAAAAAATAAACTTTTTAAAGTTTGAACAATGATTTTAATATTTTAACAGCACTAATTAATAGCTGTATTTAAAGGCTGTTTTTACTGAAGTTAACTGACTCTGAAGATGCCCATGAGGGTGAAAGCGCTTAGTAAGTTCAAGTTGCTGTTTTTTTTATTTCTTCATTCATCAAATTGTGGATTAATAAAGGTTTTTGTGGGGTTACCTGTTATGTTACCTTAGTGCTTTTTTGTTTACTAGTGTTTTACACTCTGAGTTCCTTCAGTTGTTGTTTTGGCACTCGGTAATAACACAGGTGTATATCACTTAAACCTATACACTCTTGTGGACCCTTTTTCAGGGTTGACTTTTTCTGTGAAGGAATACTATTCTGTGATTTACTCCTTGTGGTTGTGACAACTATCATATGCTGCTATCGTTTTTTTCATCATTGCTGCTACCTCTGATGTGAGCTGAATAGCTACTGAGGTTAATAACTGATTTTTTCATCTGGTTGTCGAGTTTGCTAATCTGCCTGCATTATTACTATTGGATTTACCTGCATCATTACTATTGGATTTATTTGTACATCCTTGTCCTTGGTTTGAGCTGAACAGCTACCAAGGTTAACCAACGTTTCTACTGCTTTCTTAGCATTTTGCTACATTAGGACGGACTGCAGGAGGTTGTATTTTCTTTTAACAACATTCTTTTAACACTGTTTTATTATGAGAAGATAACATTTCCACGTAGGTCACAGTTTTCGATATAGATTTGTTTGTTCTTTGGAACACTAACAACTTGAACTTTTAAAACTGGAGCGTACTGCTTTAAGTTCACTGAGAGAGTGTTCTTTTGGTGCACGTCTACCACACCTCTGTTAGCTTTGGCTGTCTCGTCATTGCTGCTACGTGTTATAAGTTTCGCTTCCATTTGTACTGTTTTTATTAAAGAAAGCGATGGTTCTGATTAAGCTTGTTTACTGGGTTACTGGCTGTTAGGGGTTATTGCTACTTTTCCTTTTGAGCTACCCTGTTGGCAGAGACTTAATGGACCACATTATTACACAGGCTTTTGTTTCCTTCAAAGAGAAAGTCCTCGGTGGTTCCTTCGAAGCTTCTGGCTTCGAGACAACTAGGAACTGATTTTGTATAATGTTTACCACCCGTTACTAAGGTTTGCAACACTCTTGTCTTCAGCATTGCAATTTTCAAGGAGAACGCACTTTACTGGACTGATTTCTGTATTTATTTTTTTGCATTTTGATTCACACTATTTCGAAGCAAAGTAGCTTCCAATTTTGACTACACTGTAGTTTGGTTATACAATCGCGGAGTTAACTCAGGGGGTTATAATAATAATATGATTTTAACATTGTTTTAATTTGCTTGATTTGTGAGCTGTTTTTTATGTTTATTTTAAATAACTGAACAGAATTCATGAACAACAACTTTTCTATGATTTTTGAATAAGGTTTATTCATTTGTAAACTTGACATACTGAATGGTGTGGATTTTTTTACATTTTTGCAAGGGGTTACTTGGTATTGCTTTTGACTACATTAACTTGTATTTTCATAGAGTAGTTTCATCATTATTACAGTTTTGTCATGTCTTCATATAAATAACAGATTAGTGGATTTGTGATTTGGACTAGGTGTACTTGTTAACAACACACTTGCTTAGAGATTTTTGAGATGGATATTGTTACACCCTGACAATACGAATTTAATATTATTTTTCATTATTATTATTTTCTGATTTTCTTTTATTTTCTACTTTATTTTATTAATACTATTGGTTCTTGTGGATTCAACCAATTGGGTGTTTATTTTTACCACTATTACCCATTTAGATCTGAGGTTAAACATTTAAAAGTGGACAGGAAAAGTTCATTTTTTTTACATATACTTTTTTTACATATTTTTTTATATTTTTTTCCTATATATATTTTTTGATTTATGATGGAACACTTAATGATCCAATATATGGAAATTTCTAGACAGATTATCACATTACTGCAGGCAAACAAGACTGCAGAACTTTTAGTTATGTGCTTACCATAACTTTAGATGTTTGGGATCCACCTCGCCTACATTCTGTACTGATGGGCTCGGAGCCGATCCCTCGGCTCCGACTCGGCACGCTATGCTATAGAGCGAGGCCTCTTATTGGCTGAGCTATCTTTATCCCAGGATGCACCACCACTAATCCCCCAGATCTTGTTTGTCCGCATTCATGCACACACGCACAACTTGTTTATATAAGATTGTTAGATGTTTCAAGATGAAACAGGATTCGGACCTTCTGATATCCTCTGATCTCCAAGGAAGGGGGAAGGAGGGTGGGTTATTAGGAATGTAGGCGAGATGGATCCCAAACATCTAAAGTTATGGTAAGTACATAACTAAAAGATGTTATGTGATCCTATCTCGCCTACATTCTGTACTGATGGGACAGCGTCCCTAGCACCTAAATCCTGGGTGGCTCATTGGAAAACACTCCTGAGCACTGTGGAACCAAAATGAAGCTCGTCCTCTAGATGCCACATCCAATTTGTAGTGGGAAATAAAAGTGTGCGGGGAAGACCATGTAGCTGCAGCACAAATGTCACTAATGGCAAGCTTAGAATGGAATGCTATCGAAGTAGCCATAGCCCTTGTAGAATGAGCTTTGACAGAGGTGGTAAGCTATTTGTTAGAATAGGAATAAGCTTGAGTAATACAGTCCCTGATCCATTTGGCAATAGTGACCTTTGTGACAGCTTTGCCCAATTTATTGTCTGCAAAGGATACAAACAACTGATCTGTTTTCCTTGTTTGTTTGGTCCTGTCTAAATAAAAATGTAACTGCCTGTGGACATCCAGTGTGTGGAATATGAATTCCGCTTTGTTAGAGTATTTTGGAAAAAAGACTGGAAGTTCTAATGATTGTTGTAAGCAGAAACTAGAACAAACTTTAGGGACAAAGGAAGGATTTGGCCTGAGGGATACTCTGTCTTTGTGAAAAACCAAGTACGTTGTTTTTACTGACAAAGCTTGAAGCTCTGAAACTCTTCTGGCAGAAGTAATTGCCACCAGAAAAGCTGTCTTCCATGATAGAAACTTTAGATCACATATAGCCGCCGGTTCAAAGGGGAAGGAAGTCAAGGCGCGCAACACTATATCGAGATCCCATGGAGGTGCAGGATGAGAAATCGGAGGTCTTAATAGAGCAGCACCTTTCAAGAAGGTCTTACATAATCTGTTGCTCATTGAAGGTGGGTCTATGGATTCGTGAAAATTGGAAATCGCTGCCAATTGTACCTTGATGGTAGAAACTGAAGAGCCTTGATTGAAAAGAGAAGTTAAAAATTTTAGTACTTCTGCCACGGGAATAGAAATGGGGTCCAGGCCCCGGAGTTGAGCCCAAATAGCAAATCTTTTCCATTTGCTAGAATACAGTTTCTTTGTAGCAGACTTATGGGCCGAAGATAATGTGTACAACGTCTGGATCCAATGTATGACTCCTGACTATAGTCGGAAGAGGAGGAGCCAAGCAGTCAATTTTAAGGTGTGCAGGGACTGGTGGAATAGTCCCGACTGGTGAACCAAAAGGTCTGGGATCTGATCCAGGAACCATGGACCTTCCAGAGCATATTTCCGAAGATAGGGAAACCATACTTGACGAGGCCAGTAAGGAGCAATTAAGATCATTTTGCTCCCCAAGAGAGATGCCTTTTGAATCACCCTGGGAAGGAGAGGAACTGGAGGGAAGGCATAAAGCAAGCCGGTGGGCCAAGGACGGACTAGTGCATCCATGGGGCTCTTCCCCGGAGCCGGGGTTAGGGAGAAGAATTCTTTGCACTTCGCATTCAGAGGAGTCGCGAAGAGATCACAACACGGAACTCCCCATTTGCTGAAAATCTGACTTGCAACTGTCATATTCAGAGACTATTCGTGAGGAGAGAGGATGGTTCTGCTCAATCTGTCGGCTATCACATTGGACTTGCCCGGTATGTGAGTAGCCACTAGGAAGCGTTTGGTCGAGACTGCCCATTCCCAAACTCTCATGGCTTCTCTGCAAAGAGGATAGGATCTGGTCCCTCCCTGTTTGTTCAGGTACCAGACAACTGACATGTTGTCTGACTGAACAGCAATTACGCCCTGAGGGAGATAATCGTGAAGGGCTTGAAGGGACAGAAGTACTGCCCTCATTTCTAAGATGTTGATATGAAGTAGATTGTCTTCCGGGTGCCATTTGCCTTGGACTGACTTGCCCAGGGAATGCCCCCCCCACCCCATCTGGGAGGCGTCCGTGGTCAAAGTGGCCGCCGGAGGAGGTAGAACAAAGGGTCGTCCCTGATCCAAGTTGGAGGGCACTAGCCACCAGCGAAGGTCCCATTTGCAAGATTCCGTGATCCATATGAGGTGACTGAGAGGGAGTTCCTGAAAGGACCACTGAGCTGAAAGAAGCCACTGGAGAATTCTCATGTGCAACCTTGCCAAGGGGACTAGGAGAACCGTGGCGGACATGGATCCCAATAGCTGCAGGACCATCCTGGCTGGAGCTTTGGACCTGGGAAGTAAGGCTCGAACTTGAGTCTGTATGGTTTGTATTCTGTCTGTAGGTAGATAGACCCGCATTCGGTTTGAGTCTATCTCTACCCCTATGAATCTCATTCGTTGAGATGGCAGCAACACAGACTTTGGCCAATTGAAGGTGATTCCAAGGGAACTGCCCAGTGATATAGTGGCTTGAAGGCTCTGTAGTAGTAGATGCCTGGAGGTGGCAGTTAGGAGCCAGTCGTCTAGATACGGAAACACCTGGAATCCTAGACTTCTCAGGTGAGCAGTCACGACTGCCAAACACTTGGTGAACACCCTAGGGGCTGTGGTGAGACCAAAGGGCAGCGCACGGAACTGAAAATGACTGCCTCCTAGGCTGAAGCGCAGATGTCTCCTGGACGCTTGATGTACCATGATATGGTAATAAGCGTCCTTGAGATCTATAGAGCACATCCAAACACCCTTCTCCAGCAATGGGAGAATGGTTTGTAGGGTGACCATTCGGAACTTGGACTTTCTGACTGAACAGTTTAGGATGCTGAGGTCCAAAATGGGCCTCAAGTCCCCGGTCTTTTTTGGCACCAAAAAGAATCTTGAGTAAGTCCCTAATCCGATCTGGTCTGCGGGGACCGGTTGGATGACTCCTTTGCAGCAGCTTTGAAACTTCTGAGGCTGCAGTATCCCGCTGACTGGGTGGCGGGTCCGGGATTTTGGACTGGGGGATGAGAGAATGGGATGGAGTAACCTCTGGCGATAATTGAAGCACCCATCGGTCCTGAGTGATACCTTCCCAGGCTTTTAGGTGCTTGAGCGACCCCGACTGGCTCGAGCTGCACAGCCGGGCAATCCCTCCGGGCCTGTGAAAGGTTGGAGAGCCACGAACGGACTCGCGGTCTCCAGTGTTGCGAGTGCCTCTGCCGCCTCTGGGACGGCCTTCGAAGAATTTCCCCTCCCTTGCCTCTGGAAGGGGAATCCTCCTGCTGAGAGGGGTAAGGCTTCTGAGATCTATGGAACCACATTTTCCCTCCTCTTTTAGCCTTGAGATAAGGCCGAAAGGGAGTGGAAAATCGTGCCCCTACGGCAGTCAGAGTCTTACCCTCCTGTTCACAGCGGGTCAGTGTGTCCTTTACCTTGGGTCCAAACAGGGAGGACCCAATCAAAGGGGGCGTCGGCAAAGGAAGACTTAAAGGCCTCCGCGAAATGACACAGGCGGAGCCAGGCTTGTCTCCGTAGAGCAATGCCTGTACCCGCCGCTCTACTCGCCCCTTCGGCCGCATAAGAAATGAGCCTCATGGACGAGTTTGAGATGGACGACATTGTAGCCAGCTGAGAGCCAACCGTCCGGGCTAGCTCCTCAGGCAGGTTACCCAAGAGGGTATCGGATAGTTCTTTAATCAGATCCCTCTGAAATCTGGTAAAGTGCGTAAGGTAGTTCAAGGACCTCAATGTAAAGGTCGCTGAACTCAGGGTGCGCTTTCCGTACCGATCCATGCTCCTAGACTCCTTATTAGGAGGATGGACGGACGTCGAAGCCTCTGCTACATCTTGCTGGGTAGCAGATGACACCACCAAAGCATCTACAGCCACACCTTTAGTCAGAAACTCTTTTTCAGGGGGTGCAGAGAGGAACTTATTCGGACGAGCAGGCACCGGTTACACAGAGTCTGGGTGTTCCCACGCCCTTCGATAGATCAAATCCAAGAGCTCATCGAAGGGCGGAGACACCCAGGAGGCGGAGGGCTGAGCCCCGAAGGCCTTCAGGAACACCGACTCATCAGCAGAGGGAGGTTTGGACTGCCAGCCGCCTCGTTGTTTTAGGGCTTCCAGGATGTCTGCAAAGGAGACATCATCCGAGGATGACTTAGGGGACCCCTCTGCATCATCGAGATCAGTGTCTGATGTAAGAGACTCATCAGGGGAGTCAACGTGCTTCCTCTTGCACGATCTCTTCCTGGGGGGTTCTTCCGAAGAGGATTCAGAAGGACCTCCAGGAGGGGGAGAAACCCCAGTGGGGGTAACCTCAGGCCCCGGGGCTCCGCTGTCTAAGGACAGGGGGACTGCCAAAGACCCAGTCTCGGTATGCAGGGAAGGAGCTGGGGAAACCGTGGAGGTAGCCAAGGAAGATTTGGCCAACGCACTCCTCATAGCCCTGAAGGCGGGACCACCAGAATCCTGGGAGGGTCCCACCTCCATGGCCACGACAGTGGACAGCACTCCCGCCGCCGACGCACCAAGAGGGAGACTTGGGACTGAAAACATCAATCCCGAAGCCTCCCCCCCAGGGCCGATGGAAGAAGTCCGTGTACTGAACTTCGACCCAAGAGCCGGAGTTGGAGCAAGGGTCGGGCCCGAACCTAAAACCTCCACCGGTTCCACCAGCACCGGCTCCAACGGTGCCAAAGCTGTTGGAGGAGGAACCATAGTAGGGAAGTGGACCATCGGCTCCGAAGCCGAATGGGCTGGAGCCGAAACTAGCTTTTGGAACACTGGAGACTGGAAGAGTCTTAGGAGCACCCTGTCGATGTCCGAATCAGACATCTTGGATGACCTAGAGGATACCGATCGGGCCCGAACCGATTTCTCCATCGGCTCCGAAGGACTCTGGGACCGGCTCCGAATGGACTCTACCACTATCGGCTCCGAGGGAGATCTCAAGGCAATTTCCTTCGGTGCCGATAAGGACTTCGGCTCCGAGGGGGAAGAGTCTGAGCCGGTAACCCTTATCGGCTCCAATATCAGTGGAGCCGATGAAGGTGACCCGCCTCTCGATGCCCCAGTCCTCGGCTCCGAAACCAGAGGGGTTGAGGCTGGAGACATCGAGGCAGACCGTTCAGCCCTCGGCTCCGAAGTCCGTGGAGCCGATGGAGAAGTCTGCTTAGATTTTTTAGCAGTCGGTTCCGACTGACTGGTTGGATCCGACGCTTTCTTCTTTTTTGAAGGAGAAGGAGAGGAAGATAAAGCCTCCTCGAAGGATGGCTTAATTAACCCCTTCAGGATTAATTTGTTTTTCCTCTCCTGGAGGACTCTTGATGAAAAGGCGTGACACACGCTACAAGATTCTTGTAGGTGCTTGGCGCCTAAGCAATAGACGCACGAGGAGTGGTCGTCCGTTATGGACATTTTATAACCACACCCCGTGCACTTTTTAAACCCGGAGGGTCTATGCTCTTTGGACATACCTGTATAAAGAGAAATACAAGAACTAAATCGTTCAATAACAATAATATAAAAGGTTTTTTTTTTTTTACACAGTACAGTGACGAAATCACACAGCAAAACAGAGAGAGTCAAGACCCTCTAACTTAAACGGGCACTTGACCCACGAAGAAACAGTAAAAGTAAAGCAACAGGGGAAGGCCCCTCTAACTTAAACGGGAAACCTTCCCTGACAGGAAAAAACACGAATTTCACAACAAAAGTAATCAATACACACTCGTATGACAACAATAGCTGTTAAAACAGCTTTTGGATTTAAAGCAAGCAAATTTCTGACAGGAAAAAGCCTAAATAAATAGTACTTAGCCCAGCCAAGTTGAGACCACGTCTAAGCTTTGTAAGCGGCAAACGAGATCTGGGGGATTAGTGGTGGTGCATCCTGGGATAAAGATAGCTCAGCCAATAAGAGGCCTCGCTCTATAGCATAGCGTGCAGAGTCGGAGCCGAGGGATCAGCTCCGAGCCCATCAGTACAGAATGTAGGCGAGATAGGATCACATAACATCATAATATTCAAGATGTTAGTTTAACAGACACACAGGTGGAACTGTTTACTATGCATACACCACCAGTGTCCACTGCTGATAGACAAGTGAATACGGAGACACTTAGAGGGGAAAGGATCAATACCCACCAGGGAGAGAATAATAACAGTAGAGGAAGAGTTGTTACCAACAACATTCCTACAGGACCAATGTTTAACATGGAGAACTTCTTGGTGCCCCCTGTATTAGGGGACTCTTTTAGATCAGAAAATCTTGGGACATTCAACTCACAGGTATTTAAATTTGAAAAGATAGCTAAAAAATACAAATCGCTTCAGATGGACAATGTTTTTTTAGAGCGTTCACTAGAACTTAACCAGGTACCCAAAGGTCTGAGAGTATATAGGATCCCTATGGGAATTGAGGCAAACACTGAGGCATACAAAAATATGTTGGAACTTTTTGATTGAACTGGGATAGACTTAATTAGAATTATCATTAGAGGCAATAACAACAGATTAAGTGTTTTAAAAAATGAATTACTTATTCTCAAGCAGAGTATTACCAATGACTTGCTTTTTGAAAGTAACAAAGGTAGATTAGATAGAATTACAACTGAACTTGACAGATATGTTAAAACAAGTATGGAAAGAAAACAAAAGAAGCTATTAAGGGATACTACTGAATATAAAGAGAAAAAAGCTTACCCTTTCCCAATACGATTAGGGATGTCCAACACGATGGGGACACGAGGAGAAACACAATGTTAACTGAGGAGGAGGGGGTAACCAATGAGATACATGTTGGGACAGAGGAGGAAGAAGAGGTTTTTTTTAGAAAACCAACCTCCGTTAAGACGGTCAGATAGATTGAGGAACCGAGACAACCCACGAGATCAGGAGGTTCAAAGACCACCTCAGGGATCAGGACGGTACACAGGGAACAATTGGAGGGATGGGCGACAGAGGAACAACAACTCAAACTTGAACCCCACCTTCCACAACACCAACAACTGGCGCAACAGATGAACGACAACACTGATAACACTCCCAGTATTTTCTTACCTACTGATTCTCCTGTATCTTGTTTTGATTCATCTACTGATTTATGTCAGCATTCTCCCACTAGTATGTTAAATTCTCCTTTGGCTAACATTACTAAGGAGGGTCCTACTATTTTAGGTGACAACTCCTTTTTTGTTTACAATTTTTCTAGTTCGAAGATTTTAGACAGTCATCTTAGCTTATTGAAAAAAGGTTTTTCTTTTGTCCCTGATTTCAAATATGACATCAGTAAGATTCTTATTAATTTAAAGCTCTTTACAAGAAAACTGAATTTAAAAGTATTTTTAGTACTAAACACAGGGTTGACAGTGAAGCTCAATTATTTACAATTAGAAGTAGCAGCACATTTATACCCCCACACCATCCTGCTGTGTTAGCTTTTGAACGTTTATGTACAACACAAATTAGGCGACTTCTTGACAATAGACAGATAACATGTGACAACAACATAACATCTGCAGAATTATTTTGCTTAAAGGAACTTTCTGTTAACAAGGACTATAGGGTTATGAAACCGGACAAAGGTGGAGGAGTGGTTATTATGACCAACACGGATTATTTAATGCAGATGCAGAACATTCTAAACGACTTCGACACATATCAGTTAGCTTCTAAATTTGATGTCCAGAAGGCGTACACCAAAATAGACTGGATGCTTTATGAGTTGCTATGTGAAGGTATAATAGATGCTGAGGAATATAAATATTTATCGGTAGAACACCCGGTCATGCCCACCATTTTTGGCATACCCAAAATTCATAAAAATTTAGTTAACCCACCTTTTAGACCCATAGTTGCAGCCAGACGATCAAAAACTGAACCTCTAGCTTCCTACATAGACATTATGACCAAGGACATCCTGGAAAGGTTGCCATATATCTTAAAAGATTCGTGGCACTGTTTGGACTGCCTCAGAACTTTGTCTCATGATGATCTGGGGGATTGTTTGTTGGTCACTATTGATGTTATCAATTTATTTTCAGTGATCCCCATGATTGTGGGCTCGACTGGTTTAGGAAGAGCTTGGACAAACATACAAACTTGCACCGGACCAAGAAGGACCTATTGGTGGATCTGTTGCAAATGGTACTGGAGAACAATTTTGTAGGTTTTGAGGATGAGTGTTACAGACAGTCCACAGGGGTGGCTATGGGTGCTAAACGTGCACCCATTTATGCCAACCTTGTTTTAGCAGAATGGGAAGACCAGTTTGTGTTGACATTTGATTATAAGGCTAAGATGCCTATCTATTTTAGATTTTTGGATATTTTGCTTTTTTGGAAGGGCACACTTGACTAACTGGAAGAATTTATTTTATATTTGAACCACACAACATTCTTAAAATTTACACACAAGGTTGGCAAGATGAGTATTGATTATCTGGATTTACAATTATATACTAAAAATGGTAAAACAGAATCAAGATTATACTGAAAGAAAACTTAACAGCAATTCATTTCTACATTATAGTAGTGGTCACCCTGCCTATGTTAAGAGAAATGTTGTTAAGGGCCAAATGATCAGGTTGTCTCATATTATTAGTGAGGATGAGGTCTTTAAAATTGAACTGGACATATTGAAGGACTTATTTGTCCAAAGAGGTTATCCCATTGATATACTTTTGTCGCTTCAACATGAAATATTTAGAAGAAGGTCTACTGACTTTGTTCCAGTTTTACATGACACACACAGGTTATGTGACAAAGTCACCAACCATAAAGATGTGCCCGACAGAAACAATATGCCAACAGGAATGGTATTACAACACAATAGGTTAGCACCTGAAGTTAAAGATGTTATTTACGGTGCTTGGGAAAGCCTCATCCCTGCAGACTTACACAACATACTTGGTAAATGTCCCACTTTTATTAATAGTAGAGGTTCAAATTTAAAAGACCTACTAGAGAATACCCCTAGATCCTTTGGACAAAGACCAGCTACTATGGCCAAATGTGGCAATTTCAAGGCCTGTAAATTTATTAATGACAGTCCCTATGTTTGTCTAGGTAATTTTAAGAGAACTTTGAAGAGCCCTGGTTACGGCAACTGTAACACAAGTATGGTCATTTATGCTGCCACTTGTTTATCTTGCCCAGCGTTCTATATAGGTATGACTACCAGGAAGTTGAGACAAAGAATATTAGAACATTACAGGGACATAAAAAACAAGAAAACCACTAATTCATTGTATGTACACACGAATCATTGTATTGACTATTGTGAAAGAGTTAAAAGAACCAGTAGAGAGATCAGTAGAAAGGCAAACAGTGAATTACCTAGAAATAATTGGAATTTGTGGGAACAATACATGCAGAACAATATTCAGGATGAGGAGTAAAGTTTAAGGAAGGCAGGACCCGACAGATTTATGGAGTGTTAAGAGTTGGACTGAAAGACAGTTATAATGAAAGAAAACCATGTATAAAGTGTAAATGGAAAAATGTTAATATGGTTTGTTTTCTTTTCTATTAAATGTATATCTATGTCTTAAGTGATATTTTAATAAAAGGTATTAAGAGTCGCATGTGAGCTGAAAATGGGGCACACAGTTGGAGAACACCCAAGGGGCTGTAGTGAGACTGAAAGGGCAATACCCTGAACTGGTAATGACAGCCGCCCTCCTGGAAAATTATGAATCTTCTTGATGTTTTGGTCATTTGTATATGCAAACAAGCATCACGAAAATCCAGACAGCATGAGTCCCCTGCCTATAGACAAAGCAGAATGGACTGTACGGTGCCCATCCGGGAAAGTCTCCTTTACAAATCGATTTAGTTGACTTGGATCGAAGACTGGTATGGTGCCCTTGGTCTCTGTGGGTACTAAAAAGAATCTGGATTAAAATCTCAATCTATAATGGTCTGGCAGGACCTCTTGCATTGCTCTCCATTGAAGCAGGAGCTTAACCTCCTTCAGCGCTACTTTCTTTTGTCTGCATGGTACCAGGGGTGGTTGGGAAGACTGGATCAGGGGTTTTACCAAAAAGGGAATAAAGTAGCCTCTGGATAAGGTTTTCCTTACCAGAATGTCAGTCATGATGGCCCTCCATGTCAGTGTGTGCAATAAGAAATACCCTAGAGGACTAGAGTTGGGCAAACCTTCAGCTGGTCATACAGGTGAAAGACACAAAAGGATCCTTTACCTCCAGATTAACTAGGACCACCTCTCCCTCCAAGGTGGCATCAAGATGGAGATTGCCCTCTGCCCTGAGAACTTCTTTCCTGCTGCTGTCAATGTTCAGGCTGTTGGAAATGGTGAAACCTTACATTCCTCACCCCTTTCCGATTCTTCTGGAATGTCCTTTGCAAGGCAACAAACTTGAACCAAACATCCAGGGGTGTCTTGACTTCTTGCTCATGTGTAGACAGCCTTTTCTTAACTTGTTGCTCAAACAGAAAACTGCCAAAGGGAACACTGGCAAAGGCTACTTTGTGGCAGTCCAGGAAGTGTGTAAGCCACAACAAGGACTGCCTCCTCATGGTCAGACATGACCAAACGTCTCTAGCTGCTCCACAGCAAGTGGCAAGGACAACGAGGAACTGGTAATCATGGTGGCCACCTGGTCCTCCAACTACTTCAGAATTTTGGCAGATGTCCTTCTGAAAGTAGATCACATGTGTCATGCAGTTCAGTCCTCTCATCCTAAAAGTACTGGGAGCATATACACACTTTCCAAGCCTATCCATCACCTAGACTAATTTTTAGGGGGATGGATGGGTAGGGCATCTTCTAGGACATCCTTCTTTACAGATGCAGCCAACATAATGGAATCAACAAGAGGCCGTTTGCTCTAATACAGCCCGTCTTTGGGAGTATGGAGTACCCTGTACAGTTTCTGCTAATGGGCCTCTGCTACGGTTGGCTCTTTCTAAATATTGCCACAGACCACATGCACAAGTTTATTATGGGAGGCACTAAGCATGTAGCTAGGGGAGAGGAGTTATAGGCCTCCTGTAAAATGTGTTCCTTAAGGGAGATGGGGGTCTACAGGCTGTGATCCCCTTTGTCTCACTACTTCTAGGGTCTCACTAAAGGATAGATCCTCAGGAAGGAATTTCTAGAACCCCCCACTTTGTCCAGATCTGAATCAAGCCTGGGAGATTCAGAAGGGGAGTTCAGGTGCTTGTACATCCTCTTCTTCGGGGGGGGGGGGGACTTTAGTGGGAGTCCTCATTCAAACTCCCATGAGAACAGTGACCATCAGATCTCCCCAGAACTGTCCTAAAACTTCTCTGATCCTTAGGGAATTTCAACAACGGAAGAACTGTCAAGAAATATCTAGAGTCAACTCCTTTCTGTAGCAAGTCATCCACTGAAATACATAGGACTGAAGACTTCGGTGCAGAACCTTGAGGGTTTGCACTGACCCTTGGTGTTGATGGCGTCAAAGCCGAAGCCACAGCAGGGATCTCTGGACTTGAGGAGGCAAATGCTCAGTGCTCAGACACAGAAAATGGTGCCAACGCCAAGGATACTGACAACCAAGCAGAAGGCTCAATGCCAATCTTCCAGGCCCTAGTAACAGTTGACATTGGCAGACATGTTATCAAGGTTACTGCTGCTGAAGTCTTCAGCATGGGAGACGTGGTCAATCCATGTTGACCCAAAATGCCAAATGGTGCCAATTCCTGCATAACCAGAGCCAAATCCTGACCAGAAAGAGGAACAGTAGATGGGGTGGCTTCTGGAAGGCCTCAACCCACAATAGGAACTGTCGGAGCAGACAATACCATAGCGAAGTAGAGACTTAAAGGCCAACCATCATGTGCTCCGAATAGAGTTTTGGTAAGGCTGTGGAGAGACCTGTGTGACCTTGCTGAGGGTGGCCTTGAGGAAACCAACTGAGAAAGCCCTTTCTAGGATAAGAAACTGCATGAACGTCTTCTGGAAGTAGACAGCTTTGTAAACGCCAGAGACTAATGTCTTGGAAGAAACGGCTCGGTAGACTTCACTACAATGACGACGTCACTAGACACTGCTTGAGAAGGAAGTTTAGATGCCTTGGCAACAGCCATCTTCTTTAAAACTGGTTGATCTTCAACCTTTAACTTGTCCTTTCTTTTCTCCAAATCCAGCATCTGTGCAGAGTGTGGAGGCAGAAGGCCTTTAACCACTAGTCTGTTCTTGCATTCTGCAAAAGTTCTGGCACTAAAATTATTACACGTGACAGTTTCTGTAGAAATGCGATGCCCCGAGGCCCACTAAAGAAAACTCATTTGGTCCTAAGGTGGAATTTTATGGCTGCAGAACTTGCATTTTTTAAAACCTGGCTTCCCCTCCTTTCTCCATTTTAGAAACAACTGTACCCAACAAGTGCAAAAGTACAGTTTTGTACCTACCATAAATGTAGATGTTCGAGGATCCCCATTGCTGCAGTCCTTACTATTGGGTATAGTCCGCTGTCCAGTCGGCCCGAATACCAGAGTATAAGGCTGACGTCGGTCAGGGCGCATTAGACTGACGTCAGTACGTCAGGGTACTAATGCGCATGACCGACGTCATATCCTCAGTCTTTTCTTGCCCCAGATGTCAGAAGACCCTAAAAAGACAAGGCCCAAAATACCTGCACCAAAAATATATACAATATATACAAGAATATATACAAAAATATCAGCATGTAATCTCACCTACACAACCACCCCTAAACACAGAGGGGAAGGAGGGAGGGTAAATTGGACTGCAGCAATGGGGATCCTCGAACATCTACATTTATGGTAGGTACAAAACTGTACTATGTTCTTCGTTCCCCATTGCTGCAGTCCTTACTATTGGGTAGAATCCCAAAGCAGAGGTAAGGGAGGCTGGCAAATCATAAAGAAGTAGGAGCTGACAACATGCCTTGCAAAACAGCTGTGGCAAAACCAGCCCTAGACTTAGAGTAGATAGGAAGGTGATAATGCTTAGAGAAAGTATGCACTGAACTCCAAGTAGCTGCTTCCAAAATATCCTTAGTTGCCACCCCTTAGAAATGCTGTTGAAGTGGCAGTAGCCCTAGTGGAATGAGGCCTAATCCCAGCTGGAATCTCCTTGCCATGATGGGAATAACAAAATGCAATGCAAAAGCCAATCCACCTAGAAATAGTTTGTTTTGACACAGGCTTGCCCTGCGAACTCAAAGCAAAAGAAACAAACAACTGCTGAGACTGCCTAAAATCCTTAGTCCTGCTTAAATAATAACGCAATTGCCTGTGTACATCTAAAGTGTGCAAAATCTTTTCCCCTTTATTTTGGGGGTCTGCATAAAAAGTAGGCAAATGAATAGTTTGGTTTAAAGCCACACTAGAGACCACCTTAGGCATAAAGGAAGGATTAGTACGTAATGATACCCTATCCTTATGGAAAATCAAAAGGGCTCTACTGCCATAAGGGCCTGCAACTCAGACACCCTTCTTGCAGAAGTAATAGCCAACAGAAAAGCAGTCTTCCATGACAAGTATTTCAATTCAGCAGTAGCCGCAGGCTCAAAAGGTTGTAGAGTAAGTTTTTCCAACACAAAATTGAGATCCCAAGCAGGAGTAGGAGCTCTACGTGGGGGTCTTATATTCTTTGCCCCTCTAAGAAACTGCTTGAACAAAGGATGCGAAAACAATGGTGGGTCACAATCATAGTGAGCTGAAATTGCTGCAGCATGAATCTTAATGGAAGAGAAGGACAAACCTTTGTCCAATAACTCAGTAAGATATTGAATAGCCACACTCAAATTAGGCTCAGAAATCTCCAAATTCTTTGCTGTACTCCAAAATAAAAATCTCTTCCATTTTTCTGCGTACACTTTCCTTGTACTAGGTCTTCTAGCTTCCATAATCACATTTAAAAC
The DNA here is from genome assembly GCF_019279795.1 of Protopterus annectens. Lineage (NCBI taxonomy): Eukaryota > Metazoa > Chordata > Ceratodontiformes > Protopteridae > Protopterus > Protopterus annectens. Next base: position 1,000,500,730 of record NC_056743.1, on the reverse strand, counting down.
TTGTTGAGGAAGTTGAGACCTGCTGTGTTTCAAGAGAGAATATGCCAGGCTGTTAGATGAAGAGAGTGAAGCTTGACATTGAGCAGATGACCGTCCTTCTGAGATAACAGATGAGGAATCAGAGGTAAAGGCCATGGAGGCTTCTTTACCAGACTCCGTAGTAGTGGGTACCAGTGTTGCCGAGGCCAATCTGGAGCTATCAAAATCATCCTTGGCCTGTCTTGTCTGACCTTTAATAGTACCTTTGGAAGAAGAGGCAGAGGTGGAAAGGCATACACATGAAGGTTTTTCCAACTGAAAGACAGAGCATCCACTTTCCAAGCTGTGTGATGAAACCCCTTTGTGCAATACTTTGGCAGCTGGTGGTTTAGTGGAGAAGCGAACAGATCTATGTCTGGAGTTCCCCATGACACTGTCAATTTCTGAAATACATGAAGATCCAGTTTCCACTCGTGGGGATCCATGATTTGTCTGCTTAACACATCTGCTAAGGAGTTCTGTGCTCCTGGCAGAAACCTTGCCTGAAGAGTTAGTTGCAAGCTTAGCGCCGTCTCCCATAAAATCATTGCTTGCCTGCATAGAGGATAAGAATGTGTTCCCCTTGCTTGTTGATGTACCACATGACAGTTGTGTTGTCTGTTAGAATCAACACCTGCCCTGGAAGAAGTAACTCCTTGAAAGCCATTAATGCAAACTGGACTGCTAACATCTCCTTCATGTTGATATGTAGATGCTGTAGTCTGGCAGGCCACTTGTCTTGTATCCACTTTCCATTTAGATGAGCTCCCCAAGCAATGTCCGAGGCATCTGTCGTTAAAACCTGACTCGCCTCTGGCCGGGTCACAGAGAGTCCCTTGTTTAGGTGACATTCCTGAGCCCACCACAAAAATTCTTTTGAAGGCAAGGTATTATTTGAATGACAGTGTCCAAATCCTGGCAGTGCTGTGTCCATACATTTTGAGATACCATTGTAGCTTCCTCATATGCAGTTTGGCATTGGGAAGCACCAGAATACAAGATGCCATGAACCCTAATGCTTGAAGGACTGTCCTTGCAGTCAGCACGGACTGATGAGACAGTTGATGGAAGTAAAGTGATAGACTCTTTTGTTTGTCCGGGGTTAAAAGGCCATCTGGGCTGCTGTATTCAGTCTCACACCCAGAAAGCACATGTCTTGAGAGGGTACTAGACTGGACTTTATTTCGTTCACAGAATACCCTAGGCATCTTAGCACTGCTATAACATGTTCCAGATGCTGTAGAAGGTCTTCCTTTTCTTGAGCCAGAATCAGGCAGTCGTCCAAGTAAGGATAGATTTGAATTCCTTGAAGCCTGAAGTAAGCTATCACTGGAGCCAGAACCTTTGTGAATACTCTGGGCAGTAGATAAGCCAAAGGGCAATGCAGAGAACTGATAATGAGAATTTCCAGCTCGAAACCGCAGATACTTCCTGCAACTTAGCCTTATAGGCACATGAAGGTAAGCTTCCTTGAGATCTAAAGTTACCATCCAGTGATCTTTGCCCAGCAGAGGTAAAAGCTGTTGTAACGTCAACATCTTGAACTTGGGAATGTCCAGAAAAGTGTTGAGGAGAGATAAATCCAAAATTGGTCTCCACGTGTTCCCCTTCTTTGGTACTAGGAACAGGCGAGAATAAAATCCTAGGCCCCTTTCTGATACAGGGACTGGCTGAATGGCCCCTATCTGGAGTAACTGAGAAACTTGCTTGTGAGCCTCTTTTCTTTGTGGAGGAGGAACGTCTGGCATGCCTTTGAAAGGGGCATTGTATGGAAATAAAATCTGTAACCGTGGTGAATGATATCCAACACCCATTTGTCTTGAGTAATTAAATCCCAATTTTCTTTGAAAAGAGACAGTCTTCCTCCCAAAGGAGCTGCCAGCCGGGAATCTACTGGCAGCTGAAAAGACAGGTCATTGGGTCTGTTTACGAAAGGACTGACCCCTGCCCTCACCAGAAGTCTGAGCAGGTGAACTCCCTGTTCTAGGCCTAAAAGAACCTTGAGCCCTGCCCCTACCACGTCTAGACCTACCCCTAGACTGGGAATCATAAGCAGGATATGTCCACCCCTTAGCAGGCCAATTTCTACTAAACTTGGTGGCTGCACCTGCAAAAAATCTTTGACAGTTTGCATAGACTTAGCTTTGTCCTCCATTTTCTTTAAAACTGCTTCCACAGGCGATCCAAACAACACATCAGACTGTAAAGGAGCATCCAAAATCCTTGTCTTAACATGCTCAGCTAAATTCTGATCCTTCAACCAGGCATGCCTGCGAAGAACAGAACTAGTAGCAGCCACCCTCGAGGAGGCCTGTACAGCATCAAAACCACATTGCAAAGAATGCTTACCCACTTGTTCAGACACATGAACCAAATCCAGCAACTCTTTACACTCAATACCTTCCGCCAAAGCATCCACCTTAGATTTCAATTGTGAAAGGAGATAATTCTGATATTTCAGCATGTGAAACTGACAATTCAATGCTCTCATGGCTAGAGTGGAAGAAGTATACACTTTCTTTCCCCACCTATCCAAAGCCCTTGCCTCTTTATCAGTGGGAACAGGATTTTTAATCACAGAAGCTTTAACACCTTTAGGCCCTTGAGAAATAGTTTCTGGGTCCGCCCTAGGACTCTTAAACAAATACTTATGAGCTTCGGGCACCCTATAATACCTATCAGGCTTAACAGGAGCAGGAGGCAAAGAGTCAGGGTTCAGGGAAGCCTCTGCAAAACATCTTCCACCACATTCAACACAGGAGGAATAGCTAAGGGCGATGCTGGGGTAAAACAAGAATTCCCTAAGCCTTTTCCTGGAATCAGAGTAATCCTGGCCTTCCCATTTAAAGTGCTCCCTCATGGAATGCAGAGTCTCTGAAAATGAGAAATCCTCAGGAGGAGAAGCTGTAGGAGTGGAATCATCCACATCAGAATCAGAATAAGTAGGATACTCCTGCAAGTCTTCCAGAAGACTCTGAAGCCTCTGAACACTGTTCAAAACTATCAAACTCGGTTCCACCCTAGGCCTCTTATCAGGCGGGGCATAGAACCTCTAATCATAGTAATCAAATCTTCTGCCATTTTAAGCATATGTTTCTTAGGTACAGAACCCGAAATGCTAGGGGAGGCCCTCACTGAAACTGAGGTAGGCCTACCTCTCAAAGGAGTTTTGGCAACAGAAGGAGAGGCTCTACCTACCTTGGGAAGAGAGGGAAGAACAGTCACCTGAGAAGCCCCTCAGCCTGGCCTACCTCCTGAGAAGGCACATCCTGTAACAGTAAAGTTTCTGCCTGGGACTCCATGGAAACTCCTGGCAAAACCTCTGGCTCCACTGAGCCTTCTAAAGAACCGGCGTCCATGATTGCGGTTCATCAACCCTAGGCTTCGCTGTTTTGTCCTTGCGCTTCTTGGACGAAGCGGGCGTCGGAGCATCCGACGGCATTTTATAATTGCAACGCTTCCCAAACACTAACCTGGCACAGTCTAACCTCCTCTTAATAGTGCGTTTGTTAAACCTAGCACAAGAGCGGCAACCAACAACGTCGTGCTCAGGCCCTAAACAAGGTATACACAAGGTATGGTAATCCCTATGAGGTATCTGTTTCCCACAAGAAATACAGTTATTCACTTTTTCTGACATCCGGTAAAATACTGAGGCAAGAAAAAACCAAAATGTTCCCAACGGGTACTTAGCCAACTCTGTTTCGGTCTGAAACTCCGGTTTCGGAAATATTTCAGAACGCCAACCTGCACTCGCAAAACTGCTTCTGCATCGGACCATGCGGCAAAAAAGACTGAGGATATGACGTCGGTCATGCGCATTAGTACCCTGACGTACTGACGTCAGTCTAATGCGCCCTGACCGACGTCAGCCTTATACTCTGGTATTCGGGCCGACTGGACAGCGGACTATACCCAATAGTAAGGACTGCAGCAATGGGGAACGAAGAACATCTGCAGTACCACCTACCCAGCACTCTAATTAGGAGAAAAAAAAACAAAAAAAAAACACGGAGATAAAAAGTGGCCAAGAAGCCCATGGGTTGTCTGGCTTGGGAAGCAGATGGGAGATGAGATACAAGGGAAGAAAGAATAAAAGCACAGGAAAAACGCTGTAGAAGCAATACAAATATAAAAGTAAAGATAGTAATCAGATAAAATTTAGCACTCAGCTGCCAAAAAATACTGTCAAAATCATTCTAACTTTCTTGAGCTGAAGAGGGAGACATTGTTGACTAAACGGCAACAACTAGATCTGAAGATAGCTGCAGGAGCAGGGGGCTATGGGTAAGGTCGTCAAACTGAATGGAGTTCACAGCAGTCACTCCAGTGTGCACAGGCACCAGTCCTAACATTCTAGAGTCCAGAAAGAACATGAGAAATCAATGAATCTTCATTCATTCATGCACCACTATTTGTGTACATTTAGGTAAAGTGGTGGGGAACAGTGATTCAGCGCTTTCAAATGACTAACTGGAGTTGTGTAAGGTACTTAGCAAAACAGGTCACTGTAACAGTAAATCCTATCATTTGGGTTTACTCACCCATTTTCCTATAATCCTACTCAAGTATTGCAAAAGTGGTTCAGGACATCTTCATAAGTGATGCATCCATCATGAGACGCTGATTAAGCAAACACAGTCTATCACCATCTTTGGTTCTTCAGGTTAGGTACTCACAGGAAAGTGCGACTGTTTTAGATGCACAGGGGTGAAGGATGGGCACTCCCATCTCATGAATCCTGGAAGATGCTGGGGACTTGTAAAGGGGTGTTTTACGGTAAAGCAGCAGAACTCATGATTGAGCTGGATCTGGCGGTGGTGTCAATATACTACAGAAATCCACTACCAGCCTCTGGGTGCAAGATTTGAGTGGAACAGGGCAGGGAATTAGCAGAAAAAATACCCCCAAGGTAGCACTGTAACACTGCTCCAGGTTCCTTGACCTACCCACATCAGCATCCTAAACCTGGTTCACGATTAGCCTGGGGGATGCTACGGTGAGTCCAGTAGACCCAGTGAATAAGGAAATGACTTGGAACAGCTGATAGTCAGCAGCAGGGAGCCCCCGCCCCACAAAGGGAGAGAAACGAATAAAAGAGAGACATCTCACATTGTCTGAACGTGTGGTACTCACCCCACTGGGCAAGGAGTGATCTGTCTGCATAACCTGATGCAAATGAGTTTCAGTAATGTGGTAAGCTTGATGTTTCTTAAACTTGGGCTACTCTTTTTGTAAAATCTATTTCTCCATTGCTATTTGCTGATAAGTGAGAAAGCACTGAAAATGTCCTTTCAGTAGCAAAAGGAGAGGAATTAGCACAGCCACTTATTATTTACTGACATTTGCTAACCAGGTTAGTCCAGCTGGGTTAGAAACCCATTTTCAGTGGAGACCCAAGGAGAAAAGCACCAGTTAGAGAATACAACAAAAATCTAGTTAACATTCAGTATGCATTTTACAGAGAAAAACAATTTACAGTTGGTTACATTCATTTAACATTTTGCAGAAAAAAAAATTATTCCATTTAGTCTACACTATGAGAAAGTTGTGTAGTAATAGTAAAACAAGGCCCAGGTACATCTGGAAATCGGCTAGCCATATGTAAAGATAAAGCCAAGAGAGAAATCTGCTAGTCATATCTAAAGATAAAGCCAAAAGAGGGGTAAGATATATGCATAATACGAAGAGTAGAGAAGGGATTAAGAGTAGGATAGTATACCAGCATGAGGCCTTGTATATGTAAAATATTTAGAGATGAATAAGTACCCTGTGATTAGAAAGTGTATTTGCTTTATACTTGAGAGATTTGGTAGACTGCTCTTAGCAGTCTAGGTAGAATGGACGAGAGCTGAGAACTTTGACAGTGGGGGTTAGGAGAGGTTATGGCAGGGACAAGTTTTGGAGTTGAGCAGATGCTGTTTAAGTTCCTTTTTAAAGTGAGATGGGTGTATACATTAAGATAAAATTGAATTTTTCCTCCTGAACTTGAGGTAGTATGGGATTGGTTTCCTTTGTACAGCACCAGGTCGTAAAGCTGATGGACAAAGGTACCCTTTTGATGCAACAAGCCTTTAATTAATGGCAGAATTCTTTTGAAATTGAGGAGGATACAGTTAGTAATTTCCCAGGAGGATTCTTCTTTTTAGGTTAGTGATTATGCTACCTGGCTGGCCAAAATGTAAACTTATCATCACTAAGATAGTAACACATCCTTACATCTTAGAGAAGTTTAATTTCTCAGCCAATCAAACC